>NW_026781389.1:0-10000 GCF_030144855.1 Hypanus sabinus
CAGTGACTAATTCCATCTCTCTCTCTCCCTCTTTCTCGCTCTCTCTTTCCCCCTCTCCCTCCCTCTCTCGAAACACATGATTCTTGGGGGCAGCCACCCTCCCCTCTCTCCCTATTTCTCCTCTCTCTCCCCCCACCCAGGAATTACCTACAGAAACCCTGCCTCGTTCCTTCCCGCGCACCGCCCACTCCCCCCCTCTGGTCCCGACCTCGCTCTGACCCAGAGGTCACTGCCTGACCCCTCAATCTCTGTCTCCCTCTTCCTAATCCGGAGACCAGGGACCCAGCCCAGATTAATCCTCAGGATCATGAGGGGTTGCCCTGAACCCAGCAAAGCAGTGAAGTACCTTCCACGCACGTGTTGAAAAGCCCAGATGTGGCTTGGCCTGCGGGCTCACTCTCTTCACACGCTGTTTACTGTTGGACGTTTCCACTCTGTGACCCTCTCTCTCTCTCTCTCTCTCGCAGTTCCTCTGACAATCTCTCTCACATGCTCCCAGGGTATATATGTATGTCTCTCTCTCTCTCTTTCTTCCTCCAGGCCAGCATGCAGTATCCCCGGTTGACATCATCACTCACACGCCAGGAAATAAGCTGCTCCAATCTGCATGCTTGCACACATGGGCGTACACACATATACAGATAAACACAACACACAGATATACAATATACACAGAGATACACACACAGTTACACACTACACACACACACAAACAGAACACACAGATATGGTATGTCTGTAGTCTAGTGTAGTTTCTCTCTCTTGTTTTTTACGTAGATCAGTCTAGTTTTTGAACTGTTTCATGTTACACCATGGTCCTGAAAAACGTCGTTTCATTTTTACTAGGTACTGCACCAGCAGTTATGGTCGAAATGACGAGAAAAGTGACTTGACGATACACACGACACACACAGTTACACACAGCCGTGCCAGACAGGCTCCCCGGAGACCCCTCCCACAGCAAACGTGCTTCGCAGCCCCCCCCCACCCCACACCACAGATCCCACTGTCCTGCCGCCCTGGCTTTCGTGGGTGAGTGGTTCCCAGCACCTTCCCACTCCCAATACACCCTCCCCTCGAACAATACTCCCTCCTCATCCTTTCTCCCTCCCGCCCCCTCTCCCTCCTCCTTCCCCCCTCCTCTCCCTCCCCATCCACTCCTCATGTCATCTCCCTCACCCTCCTCAACCCCCTCCTCCTCCTCTCCCTCCCCTTCCTCTCCTCATATCATCTCCCTCACCCTCCTCTCACTCCTCTTCCCCTCCCCTCCCTTTCCCCTCCTCATCCCTTCTCCCTCCCCTTTCCTCCTCCTCATCCCAGTTCTGGGGGAGGTGGGACCGGTATAAACAGGACGGTCTGTACCTGGGCTGCACTGGAACCAATGTCCTAGGGGGAGCGTTTGCTACTGCTGGTCAGGAGGATTTAAACTAATGTGGCAGGGGGATGGAATCAAGTGCAGAGAGGGGTGGAAAATGAGGGTAGAAGCAAAAAGTAGTAAGGTGAAGAGTAAAAGTGGCAGGCAGGCAAATCCAGGGCAAAAAGCAAAAAGAGCCACTTTTCAACATAATTGTAAAAACAAGCCTGAAGGCTTTGTGTGTCAATGCAAGGAATATTTGTAACAAGGTGGATGAATTGAATGTGCAGATAGTAATTAATGAATATGATATAGTTGGGATCACAGAGACATGGCTCCAGGGTGACCAAGGATGGGAGCTCAACATCCAGGGATATTCAATATTCAGGAGGGATAGACAGGAAAGAAAAGGAGGTGGGGTAGCATTGCTGGTTAGAGAGGAGATTAACGCAATAGAAAGGAAGGACATCAGCCTGGAGGATGTGGAATCGATATGGGTAGAGCTGCATAACACTAAGGGGTAGAAAACGCTGGTGGGAGTTCTGTACAGGCCGCCTATCAGTAATAGTGAAGTTGGGGATGGCATTAAACAGGAAATTAGAAATTTGTGCAATAAAGGAACAGTAGTTATAATGGGTGACTTCAACCTACATATAGATTGGGTGAACCAAATTGGTAAGGGTGCTGAGGAAGAGGATTTCTTGGAACGTATGCGGGATGGTTTCTGAACCAACATGTCGAGGAACCAACTAGCGAGCAGGCCATTCTAGATTGGGTATTGAGCAATGAGGAAGGGTTAGTTAGCAATCTTGTCGTGCGAGGCCCCTTGGGTAAGAGTGACCATAATACGGTGGAATTCTTCATTAAGATGGAGAGTGACATAGTTAATTCAGAAACAAAGGTTCTGAACTTAAAGAAGGGTAATTTTGAAGGTATGAGACGTGAATTAGCTGCGATAGACTGGCAAATGATACTTAAAGGGTTGACGGTGGATATGCAATGGCAAGCATTTAAAGATCGCATGGATGAACTACAACAGTTGTTCTTCCCAGTTTGGCAAAAGAATAAACCAGGGAAGGTAGTGCACCCGTGGCTGACAAGGGAAATTAGGGATAGTATTGTCCAAAGAAGAAACATATAAATTAGCAAAAAAAAGCGGCACACCTGAGGACTGGGAGAAATTCAGAGACCAGCAGAGGAGGACAAAGGGCTTAATTAGGAAAGGTAAAAAAGATTATGAGAGAAAGCTGGCAGGGAACATAAAAACTGACTGTAAAAGCTTTTATAGATACGTGAAAAGAAAAAGATTGGTCAAGACAAATGTAGGTCCTTTACAGTCAGAAACAGGTGAATTGATCATAGAGAACAAAGACATGGCAGACCAATTGAATAACTACTTTGGTTCTGTCTTCACTGAGGAGGACATAAATAATCTTCTGGAAATAGTAAGGGACCGAGGGTCTAGTAAGATGGAGGAACTGAGGAAAATACATGTTAGTAGGGAAGTGGTGTTAGGTAAATTGAAGGGATTAAAGGCAGATAAATCCCCAGGGTCAGATGGTCTGCATCCCAGAGTGCTTAAGGAAGTAGCCCAAGAAATAGTGGATGCATTAGTGATAATTTTTCAAAACTCCTTAGATTCTGGATTAGTTCCTGAGGATTGGAGGGTGGCTAATGTAACCTCACTTTTTAAAAAAGGAGGGAGAGAGAAACCGGGGAATTATAGACCGATTAGTCTGACGTCGGTGTGGGGAAAATGCTAGAGTTGGTTATCAAAGATGTGATAACAGCACATTTGGAAAGGGGTGAAATCATCGGACAAAGTCAGCGTGGATTTGTGAAAGGAAAATCATGTCTGACGAATCTTATAGAATTTTTGAAGACGTAACTAGTAGAGTGGATAGGGGAGAACCAGTGGATGTGGTATATTTAGATTTTCAAAAGGTTTTTGACAAGGTCCCACACAAGCGATTAGTGTGCAAACTCAAAGCACACGGTATTGGGAGTATGGTATTGATGTGGATAGAGATTTGGCTGGCAGACAGGAAGCAAAGAGTGGGAGTAAACGGGACCTTTTCAGAATGGCATGCAGTGATTAGTGGGGTTCCGCAAGGCTCAGTGCTGGGACCCCAGTTGTTTACAATATATATTAATGATTTAGACGAGGGAATTAAATGCAGCATCTCCAAGTTTGCGGATGACACGAAGCTGGGTGGCGGTGTTAGCTGTGAGGAGGATACTAAGAGGATGCAGGGTGACTTGGATAGGTTAGGTGAGTGGGCAAATTCATGGCAGATGCAATTTAATGTGGGCAAATGTGAGGTTATCCACTTTGGCTGCAAGAACAGGAAAACAGATTATTATCTGAACGGTGGCCGATTAGGAAAAGGGGAGGTGCAACAAGACCTGGGTGTCATTGTACACCAGTCTTTGAAGGTACAGGGCATGCAGGTACAGCAGGCGGTGAAAAAGGCAAATGGTATCTTGGCATTCATAGCAAAAGGATTTGAGTACAGGAGCAGGGAGGTTCTACTGCAGTTGTACAAGGCCTTGAAGAGACCGCACCTAGAGTATTGTGTGCAGTTTTGGTCCCCTAATCTGAGGAAAGACATTTTTGCCATAGAGGGAGTACAAAGAAGGTTCACCAGATTGATTCCTGAGATGGCAGGACTTTCATATGAAGAAAGACTGGATCGACTAGGCTTATACTCACTGGAATTGAGAAGATTGAGGGGGGATCTTACTGAAACGTATAAAATTCTAAAGGGATTGGACAGGCCAGATGTAGGAAGATTGTTTCCGATGTTGGGGAAGTCCAGAACGAGGGGTCACAGTTTAAGGATAAAGGGGAAGCCTTTTAGGACCGAGATGAGGGAAAACTTCTTCACACAGAGAGTGGTGAATCTGTGGAATTCTCTGCCACAGGAAACAGTTGAGGCCGGTTCATTGGCTATATTGAAGAGGGAGTTAGATATGGCCCTTTTGGCTAAAGGGATCAGGGGGTATTGAGAGAAAGCAGGTACAGGGTTCTGAGCTGGATAATCAGCCATGATCAGACTGAATGGCAGTGCAGGCTCGAAGGGCCGAATGGTCTACTCCTGTACCTATTTTCTATGTTTCTATCCCCTCTCACTCCCTTTCACATTTTCCCTTCCCTCACCTCTATGCACCTCCTCATCCCCTCTCTGTCCACCTCTTTCCCCTCATACCTGCTCCCTCCCTCTTCCCCACCACATACCCTCTCCCACCCCATTCCCCCTCATACCCTCTCCTTCCCCTTCCTCATACCCTCTCCCTCCCCTTTCCCCCTCATACCCTCTCCCTCCCCTTTCCTCATACCCACTCCCTCCCCCTTCCCATACTCTCCATCCCCCTTCCCCCTCCTCATACCCTCTCCATCCCCCTTCCCCCTCCTCATACCCTCACCATCCCCCCTTCCCCCTCCTCATACCCTCTCCCTCCCCTTTCCCCCTCATACCCTATCCCTCCCCTTTCCCCCTCATACCCTCTCCCCTTCCCCCTCATACCCTCCCTCCCCTTTCCCCCTCATACCCTCTCCCTCCCCCTCATACCCTCTCCCCCTTCCCCCCATACCCTCTCCATCCCCCTTCCCCCTCCTCATACCCTCCCCATACCCCCTCATACCCTCTCCTTCCCCTTCCCCCTCATACCCTCTCCATCCCCCCTTCCCCCTCATACCCTCTCACTCCCCCTTCCCCTCATACCCCCTCCATCCCCCCTTCCCTCTCATACCCTCTCCCTCCCCCTTCTCATATCCTCTCCCTCCCCTTTCCCCATACCCTCTCCCTCCCCTTTCCCCTCATACCCTCTCCCTCCCCCTCATACCCTCTCCATCCCCCCTTCCCCATACCCTCTCCATCCCCCCCTTCCCCCTCCTCATACACTCTCCCCTTTCCCCATACCCTCTCCCTCCCCTTCCCCCTCATACCCTCTCCATCCCCTTTCCCCATACCCCTCCCCTTTCCCCATACCCTCTCCCTCCCCTTTCCCCCTCATACCCTCTCCCCTTTCCCCCTCATACCCTCTCCCCTTTCCCCCTCATACCCTCTCCCCTTTCCCCCTCATACCCTCTCCCTCCCCTTTCATACCCTCTCCCTCCCTTTCCCCCTCATACCCTCTCCCTCCCCTTTCCTCCTCAAACCCTCTCCATTCCCCCTTCCCCCCTCATACCCTCTCCATTCCCCCCCATACCCTCTCCATTCCCCCTTCCCCTCCTCATACCCTCTCCATCCCCCCTTTCCCCCTCATACCCTCTCCATCCCCCCTTTCCCCCTCATACCCTCTCCCTCCCCTTCCCCCTCCTCATACCCTCTCCCTCCCCTTCCCCCTCCTCATACCCTCTCCATTCCCCCTTCCCCCTCATACCCTCTCCATTCCCCCTTCCCCTCCTCATACCCTCTCCATTCCCCCTTCCCCCTCCTCATACCCTCTCCATTCCCCCTTCCCCCTCATACCCTCTCCATTCCCCCTTCCCCCTCCTCATACCCTCTCCATTCCCCCTTCCCCCTCCTCATACCCGCTCTCTCGCCCCACATCTTCTGTCGACGGGCGGGACGCCGTTGGGGGCTCTGCGCGCATGCGCGAGTGCCGGCCGGCCGCAGCGCCCCCTGTGGCCGGGGGCGGCAATGCAGACGCCGTTTCCCACACCGGGGGGGTGAAGGAGCCGGCAGGGCAGGGCAGGGCAGGGCAGGGCAGGGCAGGGGAGGGCAGGGCAGGGCAGGGGAGGGCAGGGCAGGGCAGGGCAGGGGACGGAGCTCAGCGGGTCCGGCGGCCAGACTGTGCAACACTTTCTTCCCCCAAGCCGTCAGAATACCCAGAGCCTGGACTGACACCAACTTACTGCCCTGTTGTCCTGTTTATTATTTATTATAATGTCTGTACTGTTTCGTGCACTTTATGCAGTCCGGGGTAGGTCTGTAGTCCAGTGTAGTTTTGTCTCTGTGCTGTCCCTGACCCTGGTGGTGTGGGTCCTGAGGCTCCTGTACCTCCTTCCTGACGGCTGAGGGGTGATAACTGTCCCTGAACCTGGTGGTGAGGGTCCTGAGGCTCCTGTACCTCCTTCCTGATGGTTGAGGGGTAATAACTGTCCCTGAACCTGGTGGTGTGGGTCCTGAGGCTCCTGTACCTCCTTCCTGATGGTTGAGGGGTGATAACTGTCCCTGAACGTGGTGGTGAGGGTCCTGAGGCTCCTGTACCTCCTTCCTGATGGTTGAGGGGTAATAACGGTCCCTGAACCTGGTGGTGTGAGTCCTGAGACTCCTGTACATCCTTCCTGATGGTTGAGGGGTGATAACTGTCCCTGAACCTGGTGGTGTGGGTCCTGAGGCTCCTGTACCTCCTTCCTGATGGTTGAGGGGTAATAACTGTCCCTGAACCTGGTGGTGTGGGTCCTGAGGCTCCTGTACCTCCTTCCTGATGATTGTGGGGTAATAACGGTCCCTGAACCTGCTGGTGTGAGCCCTGAGGCTCCTGTACCTCCTTCCTGATGGTTTGAGGGGGTAATAACTGTCCCTGAACCTGGTGGTGTGGGTCCTGAGGCTCCTGTACCTCCATCCTGATGGTTGAGGGGTGATAACTGTCCCTGAACCTGGTGGTGTGTGTCCTGAGGCTCCTGTACCTCCTTCCTGATGGTTAATAACTGTCCCTGAACCTGGTGGTGTGTGTCCTGAAGCTCCTGTACCTCCTTCCTGATGGTTGAGGGGTGATAACTGTCCCTGAACCTGGTGGTGTGAGTCCTGAGGCTCCTGTACCTCCTTCCTGATGGTTGAGGGGTAATAACTGTCCCTGAACCTGGTGGTGTGGGTCCTGAGGCTCCTGTACCTCCTTCCTGATGATTGTGGGGTAATAACGGTCCCAGAACCTGGTGGTGTGAGCCCTGAGGCTCCTGTACATCCTTCCTGATGGTTTGAGGGGGTAATAACTGTCCCTGAACCTGGTGGTGTGGGTCCTGAGGCTCCAGTACCTCCTTCCTGATGGTTTGAGGGGGTAATAACTGTCCCTGAACCTGGTGGTGTGAGCCCTGAGGCTCCTGTACCTCCTTCCTGGTGGTTGAGGGGTAATAACTGTTCCTGAACCTGGTGGTGTGGGTCCTGAGGCTCCTGTACCTCCTTCCTGATGGTTGAGGGGTAATAACTGTCCCTCAACCTGGTGGTGTGAGCCCTGAGGCTCCTGTACCTCCTTCCTGATGGTTGAGGGGTAATAACTGTTCCTGAACCTGGTGGTGTGAGCCCTGAGGCTCCTGTACCTCCTTCCTGATGGTTGAGGGGTAATAACTGTTCCTGAACCTGGTGGTGGGGGTCCTGAGGCTCCTGTACCTCCTTCCTGGTGGTTGAGGGGGAATAACTGTCCCTGAACCTGGTGGTGTGGGTCCTGAGGCTCCTGTACCTCCTTCCTGATGATTGTGGGGTAATAACGGTCCCTGAACCTGGTGGTGTGAGCCCTGAGGTTCCTGTGCCTCCTTCCTAATGGTTTGAGGGGGTAATAACTGTCCCTGAACCTGGTGGTGTGAGCCCTGAGGCTCCTGTACATCCTTCCTGATGGTTTGAGGGGGTAATAACTGTTCCTGAACCTGGTGGTGTGGGTCCTGAGGCTCCTGTACCTCCTTCCTGATGGTTGAGGGGTAATAACTGTCCCTCAACCTGGTGGTGTGAGCCCTGAGGCTCCTGTACCTCCTTCCTGATGGTTGAGGGGTAATAACTGTTCCTGAACCTGGTGGTGTGAGCCCTGAGGCTCCTGTACCTCCTTCCTGATGGTTGAGGGGTAATAACTGTTCCTGAACCTGGTGGTGGGGGTCCTGAGGCTCCTGTACCTCCTTCCTGGTGGTTGAGGGGGAATAACTGTCCCTGAACCTGGTGGTGTGGGTCCTGAGGCTCCTGTACCTCCTTCCTGATGATTGTGGGGTAATAACGGTCCCTGAACCTGGTGGTGTGAGCCCTGAGGCTCCTGTACCTCCTTCCTGATGGTTTGAGGGGGTAATAACTGTCCCTGAACCTGGTGGTGTGAGCCCTGAGGCTCCTGTACCTCCTTCCTGATGGTTGAGGGGTAATAACTGTCCCTGAACCTGGTGGTGTGAGCCCTGAGGCTCCTGTACCTCTGTTGCCTCTGCCCCACCTTCCCCTCCCCCCTCCGACCTTTAAGGACTCTTCGCACAGAGTGGGATCGGTTCTGCAGCCGGCGGGGAAGGGGGGGGGTGTTCCTCGGTGTTCAAGGGGGCATCTGCCCGGGGGAGAGGACCGGAGGGGCGCGCCGGTCAGCGAGGTGACTGGCATGCAGGCGATGCCCCACCCCACACCCCCCACCTCCCCTGCATGAGATGAGATCCTTTCCCAACCCGTCCAGAATTCAAGCAATCGTTATTAAAAGAAACATAGAAACTAGAAAATAGGTGCAGGAGAAAGCCATTCGGCCCTTCGAGTCTGCTCCGCCATTCAGTACGATCATGGCTGATCATCCAACTCAGAACCATGTACCTGCTTTCTCTCCGTACCCCCTGATCCCTTTAGCCACAAGGGCCATATATAACTCCCTCTTCAATATAGCCAATGAACCGGCCTCAACTGTTTCCTGTGGCAGAGAATTCCACAGATTCACCACTCTCTGTGTGAAGAAGTTTTCCCTCATCTCGGTCCTAAACTGGGAAGTGATTGGTGAACGAGATAGAGGGCTGGAGAAGGGGGAGTCTGATAGGAGAGGACAGAAGTCTGATAGGAGAGCTGGGAAGTGGGTTGGTGAATGAGATACAGGGCTGGGGAAGGGGGAGTCTGATAGGAGAGGACAGAAGTCTCATAGGAGAGCTGGGTAGTGATTGGTGAATGAGATACAGGGCTGGGGAAGGGGGAGTCTGATAGGAGAGGACAGAAGTCTGATAGGGGAGCTGGGAAGTGATTGGTGAACGAGATACAGGGCAGGAGAAGGGGGAGACTGATAGGAGAGGACAGAAGTCTGATAGGGGAGCTGGGAAGTGATTGGTGAACGAGATACAGGGCAGGAGAAGGGGGAGTCTGATAGGAGAGGACAGAAGTCTGATAGGGGAGCTGGGAAGTGATTGGTGAACGAGATACAGGGCAGGAGAAGGGGGAGACTGATAGGAGAGGACAGAAGTCTCATAGGAGAGCTGGGTAGTGATTGGTGAATGAGATACAGGGCTGGAGAAGGGAGAGTCTGATAGGAGAGGACAGAAGTCTGATAGGGGAGCTGGGAAGTGATTGGTGAACGAGATACAGGGCAGGAGAAGGGGGAGACTGATAGGAGAGGACAGAAGTCTGATAGGGGAGCTGGGAAGTGATTGGTGAACGAGATACAGGGCAGGAGAAGGGGGAGACTGATAGGAGAGGACAGATTTTGATATAGTCTACCTCACTTTCTGTTATTGATATATATAAAACAACAAAAACTACACTAGACTGTGTGAGACAGCACAAGGCTACACTGACTACGTAAAACAACATAAAAACTACACTAGACTGTGTGAGACAGCACAAGGCTACACTGACTACGTAAAACAACATAAAAACTACACTAGACTACAGACCTGCGCAATACTACATGAAGTGCACAAAACAGTGCAGTAATTAATAGGCACAGTAGAGGACAAATTTCAATATAATAATGAATGACGTGGATGTC
>NW_026781389.1:20000-57500 GCF_030144855.1 Hypanus sabinus
TTTTCACTCCTCACCTCTCTCGCCCCTCTCCCCTTCTCTCTCCCTCCTCCTCTCTCTCTCCCCTCTCTATCCACCCCATCTCTCCCTTCTCCTCCCTACACCCCCCTCCCTCCTTTCTGTTCTCTATATCACAAAATTCTGTTTTTTTTTGTGGCAGCAGTACATAAAATTAGTACGTTCTGTGCAAAAGTTTCACGCACTCCTGCTACATATGTGACCTCTGCACGGTGCTGAACAGTTACACATTGACAGGGATTTATATAAAATGCAAGAAGGCGTCATCCGTTAAACTGCAAAGATAATAATTATACAGTCCAATCCAACACCGTCCTGTCGACTGGCTTGGCCACTCGGAGGGAGGGAGCCCGAGACCCCTGCGTGCATCCGCACTGTTGAAGCCTCGGTCATTAACACTGGCAGATCGGTTTACTGACGTCAGACGTGCGGGGAAAAGGTTGTCCCGTACTCCGTGCACACAGATCAGATCGCTGCACGGGGGCACTGAGGTTGAACAAGGTAAAGGAGTAACAGGACACAGAGTAGAGTGTGACAGCTACAGGGAAAGGGGGCGATGCACGACAAGGTGGGTGGGCTGTCAGAATCACAATCAGATTTAACATCACCGGTATCGGAATCAGGTTTATTATCACCCGCAGGTGACATGAAATTTGTTCTCTTAGCAGCAGCAGGTCAATGCGATACATAATCTAGCAAAGGGAGAGAACATAATAAATAAATAAACTAGTAAATCAATTACATATATTGAATATATCTTTAAAAAATGTGCAAACACAGAATATTGTATATTACAAAAGGTGAGGTAGAGTTCACGGGTTCAATGTCCATTCAGGTACCGGATGACAGAGGGGAAGAGGCTTTTCCTGAATCGCTGAGTGTGTGCCTTCAGGCTCCTGTACCTCCTCCCTGATGGCGGAGGGGAAGAGGCTGTTCCTGAATCGCTGAGTGTGTCCCTTCAGGCTCCTGTACCTCCTACCTGATGGCAGAGGGGAAGAGGCTGTTCCTGAATCGCTGAGTGTGTGCCTTCAGGCTCCTGTACCTCCTCCCTGATGGCGGAGGGGAAGAGGCTGTTCCTGAATCGCTGAGTGTGTCCCTTCAGGCTCCTGTACCTCCTCCCTGATGGCGGAGGGGAAGAGGCTGTTCCTGAATCGCTGAGTGTGTGCCTTCAGGCTCCTGTACCTCCTCCCTGATGGCGGAGGGGAAGAGGCTTTTCCTGAATCGCTGAGTGTGTGCCTTCAGGCTCCTGTACCTCCTCCCTGATGGCAGAGGGGAAGAGGCTGTTCCTGAATCGCTGAGTGTGTGCCTTCAGGCTCCTGTACCTCCTCCCTGATGGCAGAGGGGAAGAGGCTGTTCCTGAATCTCTGAGTGTGTGCCTTCAGGCTCCTGTACCCCCTCCCTGATGGCGGAGGGGAAGAGGCTGTTCCTGAATCGCTGAGTGTGTGTCTTCAGGCTCCTGTACCTCCTCCCTGATGGCAGAGGGGAAGCGGCTGTTCCTGAATCGCTGAGTGTGTGCCTTCAGGCTCCTGTACCTCCTACCTGATGGCGGAGGGGAAGCGGCTGTTCCTGAATCGCTGAGTGTGTGCCTTCAGGCTCCTGCACCTCCTCCCTGATGGCGGAGGGGAAGCGGCTGTTCCTGAATCTCTGAGTGTGTGCCTTCAGGCTCCTGTACCTCCTCCCTGATGGCGGAGGGGAAGAGGCTGTTCCTGAATCGCTGAGTGTGTGCCTTCAGGCTCCTGTACCTCCTCCCTGATGGCAGAGGGGAAGCGGCTGTTCCTGAATCGCTGAGTGTGTGCCTTCAGGCTCCTGTACCTCCTACCTGATGGCGGAGGGGAAGCGGCTGTTCCTGAATCGCTGAGTGTGTGCCTTCAGGCTCCTGTACCTCCTCCCTGATGGCGGAGGGGAAGCGGCTGTTCCTGAATCTCTGAGTGTGTGCCTTCAGGCTCCTGTACCTCCTCCCTGATGGCGGAGGGGAAGAGGCTGTTCCTGAATCGCTGAGTGTGTGCCTTCAGGCTCCTGTACCTCCTCCCTGATGGCGGAGGGGAAGAGGCTGTTCCTGAATCGCTGAGTGTGTGCCTTCAGGCTCCTGTACCTCCTACCTGATGGCGGAGGGGACGAAGCTGTTCCTGAATCGCTGAGTGTGTGCCTTCAGGCTCCTGTACCCCCTCCCTGATGGCGGAGGGGAAGAGGCTGTTCCTGAATCGCTGAGTCTGTGCCTTCAGGCTCCTGTACCTCCTTCCCAACAGTAACAGTGAGAAAAGGGCAAGCCCTGGGTGCTGGGGGTCCTTAATAACGGACGCTGCCTTTCTGAGACACCGCTCCCTGAAGATGTCCTGGGTACTTTGCAGGCGAGTACCCAAGATGGAGCCGACTAGATTTACAAACTTCTGCAGCTTCTTTCGGTCCTGTGCAGTAGCCCCTCCATACCGGACAGTGATGCAGCCTGTCAGAATGCTCTCCACGGTACAACTACAGAAGTTTTTCTGCACATTGTTGACATGTCAATACGCTTCAAACTCCTAATGAAGTCTAGCCACTGTCTTGCCTTCTCTATAACTGCATCGATATGTTGGGACCAGGTTAGATCCTCTGCGATCTTGACACCCAGGAACTTGAAGCTGCTCACTCTCTCCCCTTCTGACCCCTCTATGAGGATCGGTATGTGTTCCTTCATCTTACCCTTCCTGAAGCCCGCGATCAGCCCTTTCGTCTGACTGACGTTGAGTGCCAGGTTGTTGCTGTGACACCACTGCACTGGTTGGCCTATCTCACTCCTGTACGCCCTCTCGTCACCACCAATGACCCTACCAGCAATGGTTGTATCGTCAGCAAACTTGTAGATGGTATTTGAGCTCTGCCTAGCCACACAGTCATGAATATAAAGAGCAGTGGGCTACACCCCCCCCCCGAGGTGCGCCAGTGTTGATCGTCAGCGAGGAGGGTGTGTTATCACCAATCCGCACAGACTGTGGTCTTCCGGTTAGGAAGTCGAGGATCCAATTGCAGAGAGAGGTACAGAGGCCCAGGTTCTGAAACTTCTCCATCAGGATTGTGGGGATGATGGTATTAAGTGCTGAACTACAGGCGATGGACAGCATCCTGACATAGGTGTCTGTGTTGTCTAGGTGGCCTGTAGCCGTGTGAAGAGCCATGGAGACTGCATCCGCCGTTGACCTATTGTGACGATAGGCAAATTGCAATGGGTTCAGGTCCTTGCTGAGGGAGGAGTTCAGTCTAGTCATAACCGACCTCTCAAAGCATTTCATCACTGTCAACATGAGTGCTACCGGACGACAGTCGTTACGGCAGCCCACGTTATTCTTCTTTGGCACTGGTATAATTGCTGCCTTTTTGAAGCAAGTGGGAAATTCTGCCCATAGCAGTGAGACGGTGAAAATGTCCTTGAATACTCCTGCTAGTTGGTTGGCACAGGTTTTCAGAGCCCTACCAGGTACCCCATCGGGACCTTCTGCCTTGTGAGGGTTCACTCGGTCCAACATCGGCCTCTGAGACAGAGATCACAGGGTCTTCAGGGGCAACAGGGATCTTCACAGCTGTAGTTGTGTTCTCCCTTTCAAAGCGGGCATAGAAGGGGTTGTGTTCATCTGGTAGTGAAGCATCACTGCCATTCGTACTATTGGGTTTCACTTTGTAGGAAGCAATGTCTTACAAACCCAGCCAGAGTTGCCGTGCATCTGATATCACCTCCAACCTCATTCGAGATTGTCCCTTCATCCTTGAAATAGCCCTCCGCAGATCATACCTGTTTTTTTTTGGTGCAGGACTGGGTTGTCGGACTTGAATGCCACAGATCTAGCTTTCAGCAGATGACGTACCTCCTGGTACATCCACGGCTTTTGGTTTGGGAATGTACAGTAAGTCTTTGTAGGCACACACTCATCCACTGATTCAAAGCAGTCCCGTGCTTCCCTTCTCCAAACCTCCTTGGGCCCTCACTACCCGTGACTGGCTGCCTTAGGGCCTGGTACGAGAACAGCAACGCCTTTCAGCTGGTAATCCTGCAGAAGGGAATGGATTTGGCCCAGTACATCCTGGGTGAAGCCCCACCCCACAAACACTCAGCACATCTACATGAAACACTGTCATCGGATCATTCATCAAAGACCCCCCACCACCCAGGCCCTGCTCCTGTCTCGCTGCTGCCATCCGGTGGGAGGTACAGGAGCCTCAGGACCCACACCACCAGGTCCAGGGACAGTTATTAACCCCTCAACCATCAGGTAGGAGGTACAGGAGCCTCAGGACTCACACCACCAGGTCCAGGGACAGTTATTACCCCCTCAACCATCAGGTAGGAGGTACAGGAGCCTCAGGACTCACACCACCAGGTTCAGGGACAGTTATTACCCCTCAACCATCAGGAAGGAGGTACAGGAGCCTCAGGACTCACACCACCAGGTCCAGGAACAGTTATTGCCCCTCAACCATCAGGAAGGAGGTACAGGAGCCTCAGGACTCACACCACCAGGTCCAGGGACAGTCATTACCCCCTCAACCATCAGGTAGGAGGTACAAGAGCCTCTGGACTCACACCACCAGGTCCGGGGCCAGTTATTACCCCTCAACCATCAGGAAGGAGGCACAGGAGCCTCAGCATTCATACCACCAGGTTCAGGAACAGTTATTACCCCTCAACCATCAGGAAGGAGGTACAGGAGCCTCAGGACTCACACCACCAGGTTCAGGGACAGTTATTACCCCTCAACCATCAGGAAGGAGGTACAGGAGCCTCAGGACCCACACCACCAGGTTCAGGAGCAGTTATTACCCCTCAACCATCAGGAAGGAGGTACAGGAGCCTCAGGACCCACACCACCAGGTTCAGGAGCAGTTATTACCCCTCAACCATCAGGAAGGAGGTACAGGAGTCACAGGACTCACACCACCAGGTTCAGGGATAGTTATTACCCCTCAACCATCAGGAAGGAGGTACAGGAGCCTCAGGACCCACACCACCAGGTCCGGGGCCAGTTATTACCCCTCAACCATCAGGAAGGAGGCACAGGAGCCTCAGCATTCATACCACCAGGTTCAGGAGCAGTTATTACCCCTCAACCATCAGGAAGGAGGCACAGGAGCCTCAGCATTCATACCACCAGGTTCAGGGGCAGTTATTACCCCTCAACCATCAGGAAGGAGGTACAGGAACCTCAGAACCCACACCACCAGGTCCAGGACCAGTAACTACCCCTCAACCTTCAGGCTGTTGAACAAAAGGGGATAACTGCACTCATTAAATTAAATTGAATTGAATTGAATTTCAGTTTATTGTCATTTAGAAAACACAAATGCAATGCAGTTAAAAAAATGAGACAACATTCCTCCAGAATGATATCACAAAAGCACAGGACAAAACAGACTACACCGGAAAATCCACGTGACGTTTGGCAATTCCCAATCCGGAGTCCAGAGAGACTGCTGCGTATTAATATCACGCTACCATCTCAGCGCGTTCCCTGGAAAGGAGCTCCAAAACCACCAGACAGAAAAAGACTACCCAGACGCACCAAGTCAGTAGACCAACTCTACCAGTAATCATTTTCCAATGTTCCTTAGATTCAGGATCAGTTCCTGAAGATTGGAGAGTGGCTAATGTTATCCCACTTTTCAAGAAGGGAGGGAAGGAGAAAACGGAGAACTATCGCCCTGTTAGCCTAACGTCAGTCGTGGGGAAGATGCTTGAGTCCATTATTAAGGACGAAATAGTGTCACATCTTGATGGCAGAAATAGGATTAGTCCGAGCCAGCATGGATTTACCAAGGGCAAATCATGCTTGACTAATCTGTTGGAGTTTTTTGAGGGTGTAACAAGGATGTTAGACGAGGGTAAGCCAGTGGATGTTGTGTACCTAGATTTTCAGAAGGCATTCGATAAGGTGCCACATAGGAGATTGGTGAGTAAAATCAGAGCTCATGGCATTGGGGGCAGGGTTTCAACATGGATAGAAAACTGGTTGGCAGATAGAAAGCAAAGGGTAGCAGTGAATGGGTGTTTCTCAGACTGGCTGGAGGTGACTAGTGGGGTACCACAGGGCTCTGTATTGGGACCACAGCTCTTTACGATTTATGTCAACGATTTAGATGAGGGCATTGAAAACTATATCAGCAAGTTTGCTGACGATACTAAACTGGGTGGCAGTGTGACATGCGAAGAGGACGTTAGGAGAATACAGGGAGACTTGGATAGGCTGAGTGAGTGGGCAGATACTTGGCAGATGTCATTCAATGTGAATAAATGTGAAGTTATCCACTTTGGAAGCAGGAACAAGAGGGCAGAGTATTGTCTGAACGGTGTCGAGTTAGGTAAGGGAGAAATGCAAAGAGACCTAGGAGTCCTAGTTCACCAGTCAATGAAGGTGAATGAGCAAGTGCAACAGGCAGTGAAGAGGGCAAATGGAATGTTGGCCTTTATTACAAGGGGAATTGAGTACAAGAGCAAGGATGTCCTTTTGCATTTGTACAGGGCCCTGGTGAGACCACACCTGGAATATTGTGTACAGTTTTGGTCTCCAGGTTTAAGGAAGGACATTCTGGCAATTGAGGAAGTGCAGCGTAGATTCACTAGGTTGATTCCTGGGATGGCAGGGCTGTCTTACGCAGAGAGATTGGAGAGACTGGGCTTGTACACACCGGAATTGAGGAGATTGCGAGGGGATCTGATTGAAACGTTTAAGATGATTAAAGGATTTGATAGGATTGAGGCAGGAAATATGTTCCAGATGTTGGGAGAGTCCAGTACCAGAGGGCATGGATTGAGAATAAGAGGTCAGTTATTTAAAACAGAGTTGAGGAAAAACTTCTTCTCCCAGAGAGTTGTGGAGGTGTGGAGTGCACTGCCTCGGAAGACGGTGGAGGCCAATTCTCTGGATGCTTTCAAGAAGGAGCTGGATAGATATCTGATGGATAGGGGAATCAAGGGATATGGGGACAAGGCAGGGACTGGGTATTGATAGTGAATGATCAGCCATGATCTCAGAATGGCGGTGCAGGCTCGAGGGGCCGAATGGTCTACTTCTGCACCTATTGTCTATTGTCTAAACCGAAAACTAAAGCTTTGAGACCTACTCAAAACCACATAGTTACATATAGTTATAGTTAATGTATAGTTACAACAGCCCAGACAATACCATAATTGATTAAGAAAACAGACCATGGGCACAGTAGAAATAGTCCAAAGATGTTAAAAGACTACAAGTTTGAACGAAACCACCACACAGTTTCCACAAGTTCTCAGGGTCCCGATTGACTCGTCATCCCACGCCGGCGGGTTTAAAGGATTAAAGGATTCTATTATCTTGTCTCTTCTTGCTCGTTAGTTTTTTTTTGCTATTTAGTTATAATCTGCTTTTGCAAAAGTTTGTTCACCTTGTTTACAGTTACTGTTCTATAGACCGGCAGTAAAATAATCTCGGGGTTGTATGCGATTCAGGAATGGGACGGTGGAGGGGAAGAGGCTGTTCCTGAATCGCTGAATGTGTGCCTTCAGGCTCCTGTACCTCCTACCTGATGGCGGAGGGGAAGAGGCTGTTCCTGAATCGCTGAGTGTGTGCCTTCAGGCTCCTGTACCCCCTCCCTGAAGGCAGAGGGGAAGAGGCTGTTCCTGAATCTCTGAGTGTGTGTGTTCAGCCTCCTGTACCTCCTCCCTGATGGCGGAGGGGAAGAAGCTGTTCCTGAATCTCTGAGTGTGTGTCTTCAGTCTCCTGTACCTCCTCGCTGATGGCGGAGGGGAAGAGGCTGTTCCTGAATCTCTGAGTGTGTGTCTTCAGGCTCCTGTACCTCCTCCCTGATGGCGGAGGGGAAGAGGCTGTTCCTGAATCTCTGAGTGTGTGTCTTCAGGCTCCTGTACCTCCTCCCTGATGGCGGAGGGGAAGAGGCTGTTCCTGAATCTCTGAGTGTGTGCCTTCAGGCTCCTGTACCTCCTTCCTGATGGCGGAGGGGAAGAGGCTGTTCCTGAATCGCTGAGTGTGTGCCTTCAGGCTCCTGTACCTCCTACCTGATGGCGGAGGGGAAGAGGCTGTTCCTGAATCGCTGAGTGTGTGCCTTCAGGCTCCTGTACCGCCTCCCTGATGGCGGAGGGGAAGAGGCTGTTCCTGAATCGCTGAGTGTGTGCCTTCAGGCTCCTGTACCTCCTTCCCAACAGTAACAGTGAGAAAAGGGCATGCCCTGGGTGCTGGAGGTCCTTAATAATGGACGCTGCCTTTCTGAGACACCGCTCCCTGAAGATGTCCTGGGTACTTTGCAGGCGAGTACCCAAGATGGAGCCGACTAGATTTACAACCTTCTGCAGCTTCTTTCGGTCCTGTGCAGGGGCCCCTCCATACTGGACAGTGATACAGCCTGTCAGAATGCTCTCCACGGTACAACTACAGAAGTTTTTCTGCACATTGTTGACATGTCAATACGCTTTAAACTCCTAATGAAGTCTAGCCACTGTCTTGCCTTCTCTATAACTGCATCGATATGTTGGGACCAGGTTAGATCCTCTGCGATCTTGACACGCAGGAACTTGAAGCTGCTCACTCTCTCCCCTTCTGATCCCTCTATGAGGATTGGTATGTGTTCCTTCGTCTTACCTTTCCTGAAGTCCACAATCAGCTCTTTCGTCTCAGTGACGTTGAGTGCCAGGTTGTTGCTGTGACACCACCCCACTAGTTGGCCTATCTCACTCCTGTATGCCCTCTCGTCACCACCAATGACCCTACCAGCAATGGTTGTATCGTCAGCAAATTTGTAGATGGTGTTTGAGCTCTGCCTAGCCACACAGTCATGAATATAAAGAGCAGTGGGCTACACCCCCCCCCCGAGGTGCACCAGTGTTGATCGTCAGCGAGGAGGGTGTGTTATCACCAATCCGCACAGACTGTGGTCTTCCGGTTAGGAAGTCGAGGATCCAATTGCAGAGAGAGGCACAGAGGCCCAGGTTCTGAAACTTCTCAATCAGGATTGTGGGGATGATGGTGTTAAGTGCTGAACTACAGGCGATGAACAGCATCCTGACGTAGGTGTTTTTGTTGTCTAGGTGGCCTGTAGCCGTGTGAAGAGCATGGAGACTGCATCCGCCATTGACCTATTGTGACGATAGGCAAATTGCAATGGGTTCAGGTCCTTGCTGAGGGAGGAGTTCAGTCTAGTCATAAGCGACCTCTCAAAGCATTTCATCACTGTCAACATGAGTGCTACCGGACGACAGTCGTTACGGCAGCCCACGTTATTCTTCTTTGGCACTGGTATAATTGCTGCCTTTTTGAAGCAAGTGGGAAATTCTGCCCATAGCAGTGAGACGCTGAAAATGTCCTTGAATACTCCTGCTAGTTGGTTGGCACAGGTTTTCAGAGCCCTACCAGGTACCCCATCGGGACCTTCTGCCTTGTGAGGGTTCACTCGGTCCAACATCGGCCTCTGAGACAGAGATCACAGGGTCTTCAGGGGCAACAGGGATCTTCACAGCTGTAGTTGTGTTCTCCCTTTCAAAGCGGGCATAGAAGGGGTTGTGTTCATCTGGTAGTGAAGCATCACTGCCATTCGTACTATTGGGTTTCACTTTGTAGGAAGCAATGTCTTACAAACCCAGCCAGAGTTGCCGTGCATCTGATATCACCTCCAATCTCATTCGAGATTGTCCCTTCATCCTTGAAATAGCCCTCCGCAGATCATACCTGTTTTTTTTTGGTGCAGGACTGGGTTGTCGGACTTGAATGCCACAGATCTAGCTTTCAGCAGATGACGTACCTCCTGGTTCATCCACGGCTTTTGGTTTGGGAATGTACAGTAAGTCTTTGTAGGCACACACTCATCCACTGATTCAAAGCAGTCCCGTGCTTCCCTTCTCCAAACCTCCTTGGGCCCTCACTACCAGTGACTGGCTGCCTTAGGGCCTGGTACGAGAACAGCAACGCCTTTCAGCTGGTAATCCTGCAGAAGGGAATGGATTTGGCCCAGTACATCCTGGGTGAAGCCCCACCCCACAAACACTCAGCACATCTACATGAAACACTGTCATCGGATCATTCATCAAAGATGCCCACCACCCAGGCCCTGCTCCTGTCTCGCTGCTGCCATCCGGTGGAAGGTACAGGAGCCTCAGGACCCCCACTACCAGGTTCAGGGACAGTTATTACCCCTCAACCAACAGGAAGGATGTAAAGGAGCCTCAGGACTCACACCACCAGGTTCAGGGACAGTTATTACCCCTCAACCATCAGGAAGGAGGTACAGGAGCCTCAGGACTCACACCACCAGGTCCAGGGACAGTCATTCCCCCTCAACCATCAGGAAGGAGGTACAGGAGCCTCAGGACTCACACCACCAGGTCCAGGAACAGTTATTACCCCTCAACCATCAGGAAGGAGGTACAGGAGCCTCAGGACCCACACCACCAGGTCCAGGGACAGTCATTACCCCTCAACCATTAGGAAGGAGGTACAGGAGCCTCAGGACCCACACCACCAGGTCCAGGAACAGTTATTACCCCTCAACCATCAAGAAGGAGGTACAGGAGCCTCAGGACCCACACCACCAGGTCCAGGAACAGTTATTACCCCTCAACCATCAGGAAGGAGGTACAGGAGCCTCAGGACTCACACCACCAGGTCCTGGGACAGTCATTACCCCCTCAACCATCAGGAAGGAGGTACAGGAGCCTCAGGATTCACACCACCAGGTTCAGGGACAGTTATTACCCCTCAACCATCAGCAAGGAGGTACAGGAGCCTCAGGACCCACACCACCAGGTCCAGGGAACAGTCATTACCCCCTCAACCATCAGGAAGGAGGTACAGGAGCCTCAGGACTCACACCACCAGGTTCAGGGACAGTTATTACCCCTCAACCATCAGGAAGGAGGTACAGGAGCCTCAGGACTCACACCACCAGGTCCGGGAACAGTTATTGCCCCTCAACCATCAGGAAGGAGGTACAGGAGCCTCAGGACTCACACCACCAGGTCCGGGAACAGTTATTGCCCCTCAACCATCAGGAAGGAGGTACAGGAGCCTCAGGACTCACACCACCAGGTCCGGGAACAGTCATTACCCCCTCAACCATCAGGTAGGAGGTACAGGAGCCTCAGGACTCACACCACCAGGTTCAGGAACAGTTATTACCCCTCAACCATCAGGAAGGAGGTACAGGAGCCTCAGGACTCACACCACCAGGTCCAGGGACAGTCATTACCCCCTCAACCATCTGGAAGGAGGTACAGGAGCCTCAGGACTCACACCACCAGGTCCGGGGCCAGTTATTACCCCTCAACCATCAGGAAGGAGGCACAGGAGTCACAGGACTCACACCACCAGGTTCAGGGACAGTTATTACCCCTCAACCATCAGGAAGGAGGCACAGGAGCCTCAGCATTCATACCACCAGGTTCAGGAACAGTTATTACCCCTCAACCATCAGGAAGGAGGTACAGGAGCCTCAGGTCCCACACCACCAGGTTCAGGAGCAGTTATTACCCCTCAACCATCAGGAAGGAGGTACAGGAACCTCAGAACCCACACCACCAGGTCCAGGACCAGTAACTACCCCTCAACCTTCAGGCTGTTGAACAAAAGGGGATAACTGCACTCATTAAATTAAATTGAATTGAATTGAATTTCAGTTTATTGTCATTTAGAAAACACAAATGCAATGCAGTTAAAAAAATGAGACAACATTTCTCCAGAATGATATCACAAAAGCACAGGACAAAACAGACTACACCGGAAAATCCACGTGACGTTTGGCAATTCCCAATCCGGAGTCCAGAGAGACTGCTGCGTATTAATATTGCGCTACCATCTCAGCGCGTTCCCTGGAAAGGAGCTCCAAAACCAGCAGACAGAAAAAGACTACCCAGACGCACCAAGTCAGTAGACCAACTCTACCAGTAATCATTTTCCAATGTTCCTTAGATTCAGGATCAGTTCCTGAAGATTGGAGAGTGGCTAATGTTATCCCACTTTTCAAGAAGGGAGGGAAGGAGAACTATCGCCCTGTTAGCCTAACGTCAGTCGTGGGGAAGATGCTTGAGTCCATTATTAAGGACGAAATAGTGGCACATCTTGATGGCAGAAATAGGATTAGTCCGAGCCAGCATGGATTTACCAAGGGCAAATCATGCTTGACTAATCTGTTGGAGTTTTTTGAGGGTGTAACAAGGATGTTAGACGAGGGTAAGCCAGTGGATGTTGTGTACCTAGATTTTCAGAAGGCATTCGATAAGGTGCCACATAGGAGATTGGTGAGTAAAATCAGAGCTCATGGCATTGGGGGCAGGGTTTCAACATGGATAGAAAACTGGTTGGCAGATAGAAAGCAAAGGGTAGCAGTGAATGGGTGTTTCTCGGACTGGCTGGAGGTGACTAGTGGGGTACCACAGGGCTCTGTATTGGGACCACAGCTCTATACGATTTATGTCAACGATTTAGATGAGGGCATTGAAAACTATATCAGCAAGTTTGCTGACGATACTAAACTGGGTGGCAGTGTGACATGCGAAGAGGACGTTAGGAGAATACAGGGAGACTTGGATAGGCTGAGTGAGTGGGCAGATACTTGGCAGATGTCATTCAATGTGAATAAATGTGAAGTTATCCACTTTGGAAGCAGGAACAAGAGGGCAGAGTATTGTCTGAACGGTGTAGAGTTAGGTAAGGGAGAAATGCAAAGAGACCTAGGAGTCCTAGTTCACCAGTCAATGAAGGTGAATGAGCAAGTGCAACAGGCAGTGAAGAGGGCAAATGGAATGTTGGCCTTTATTACAAGGGGAATTGAGTACAAGAGCAAGGATGTCCTTTTGCATTTGTACAGGGCCCTGGTGAGACCACACCTGGAATATTGTGTACAGTTTTGGTCTCCAGGTTTAAGGAAGGACATTCTGGCAGTTGAGGAAGTGCAGCGTAGATTCACTAGGTTGATTCCTGGGATGGCAGGGCTGTCTTACGCAGAGAGATTGGGCTTCTACACGCTGGAATTGAGGAGATTGCGAGGGGATCTGATTGAAACGTTTAAGATGATTAAAGGATTTGATAGGATTGAGGCAGGAAATATGTTCCAGATGTTGGGAGAGTCCAGTACCAGAGGGCATGGATTGAGAATAAGAGGTCAGTTATTTAAAACAGAGTTGAGGAAAAACTTCTTCTCCCAGAGAGTTGTGGAGGTGTGGAGTGCACTGCCTCGGAAGACGGTGGAGGCCAATTCTCTGGATGCTTTCAAGAAGGAGCTGGATAGATATCTGATGGATAGGGGAATCAAGGGATATGGGGACAAGGCAGGGACTGGGTATTGATAGTGAATGATCAGCCATGATCTCAGAATGGCGGTGCAGGCTCGAGGGGCCGAATGGTCTACTTCTGCACCTATTGTCTATTGTCTAAACCGAAAACTAAAGCTTTGAGACCTACTCAAAACCACATAGTTACATATAGTTATAGTTAATGTATAGTTACAACAGCCCAGACAATACCATAATTGATTAAGAAAACAGACCATGGGCACAGTAGAAATAGTCCAAAGATGTTAAAAGACTACAAGTTTGAACGAAAACACCACACAGTTTCCACAAGTTCTCAGGGTCCCGATTGACTCGTCATCCCACGCCGGCGGGTTTAAAGGATTAAAGGATTCTATTATCTTGTCTCTTCTTGCTCGTTAGTTTTTTTTCGCTATTTAGTTATAATCTGCTTTTGCAAAAGTTTGTTCACCTTGTTTACAGTTACTGTTCTATAGACCGGCAGTAAAATAATCTCGGGGTTGTATGCGATTCAGGAATGGGACGGCGGATGGGAAGAGGCTGTTCCTGAATCTCTGAGTGTGTGTCTTCAGGCGCCTGTACCCCCTCCCTGATGGCAGAGGGGAAGAGGCTGTTCCTGAATCGCTGAGTGTGTGACTTCAGGCTCCTGTACCCCCTCCCTGATGGCAGAGGGGAAGAGGCTGTTCCTGAATCGCTGAGTGTGTGTCTTCAGGCGCCTGTACCCCCTCCCTGATGGCAGAGGGGAAGAGGCTGTTCCTGAATCGCTGAGTGTGTGACTTCAGGCTCCTGTACCCCCTCCCTGATGGCAGAGGGGAAGAGGCTGTTCCTGAATCGCTGAGTGTGTGTCTTCAGGCTCCTGTACCCCCTCCCTGATGGCAGAGGGGAAGAGGCTGTTCCTAAATCGCTGAGTGTGTGTCTTCAGGCTCCTGTACCCCCTCCCTGATGGCAGAGGGGAAGAGGCTGTTCCTGAATCGCTGAGTGTGTGTCTTCAGGCTCCTGTACCTCCTACCTGATGGCGGAGGGGAAGCGGCTGTTCCTGAATCGCTGAATGTGTGCCTTCAGGCTCCTGTACCTCCTACCTGATGGCGGAGGGGAAGAGGCTGTTCCTGAATCGCTGAGTGTGTGCCTTCAGGCTCCTGTACCTCCTCCCTGATGGCAGAGGGGAAGAGGCTGTTCCTGAATCGCTGAGTGTGTGCCTTCAGGCTCCTGTACCCCCTCACTGATGGCGGAGGGGAAGAGGCTGTTCCTGAATCGCTGAGTGTGTCCCTTCAGGCTCCTGTACCTCCTCCCTGATGGCAGAGGGGAAGAGGCTGTTCCTGAATCGTTGAGTGTGTGCCTTCAGGCTCCTGTACCTCCTACCTGATGGCAGAGGGGAAGAGGCTGTTCCTGAATTGCTGAGTGTGTGCCTTTGGCTCCTGTACCCCCTCCCAGATGGCGGAGGGGAAGAGGCTGTTCCTGAATCGCTGAATGTGTGCCTTCAGGCTCCTGTACCTCCTACCTGATGGCGGAGGGGAAGAGGCTGTTCCTGAATCGCTGAGTGTGTGCCTTCAGGCTCCTGTACCTCCTCCCTGATGGCAGAGGGGAAGAGGCTGTTCCTGAATCGCTGAGTGTGTGCCTTCAGGCTCCTGTACCCCCTCACTGATGGCGGAGGGGAAGAGGCTGTTCCTGAATCGCTGAGTGTGTCCCTTCAGGCTCCTGTACCTCCTCCCTGATGGCAGAGGGGAAGAGGCTGTTCCTGAATCGTTGAGTGTGTGCCTTCAGGCTCCTGTACCTCCTACCTGATGGCAGAGGGGAAGAGGCTGTTCCTGAATTGCTGAGTGTGTGCCTTTGGCTCCTGTACCCCCTCCCAGATGGCGGAGGGGAAGAGGCTGTTCCTGAATCGCTGAGTGTGTGCCTTCAGGCTCCTGTACCTCCTCCCTGATGGCGGAGGGGAAGAGGCTGTTCCTGAATCGCTGAGTGTGTGCCTTCAGGCTCCTGTACCTCCTCCCTGATGGCGGAGGGGAAGAGGCTGTTCCTGAATCGCTGAGTGTGTGTCTTCAGGCTCCTGTACCCGCTCCCTGATGGCAGAGGGGAAGAGGCTGTTCCTGAATCGCTGAGTGTGTGTCTTCAGGCTCCTGTACCTCCTACCTGATGGCGGAGGGGAAGCGGCTGTTCCTGAATCGCTGAATGTGTGCCTTCAGGCTCCTGTACCTCCTACCTGATGGCGGAGGGGAAGAGGCTGTTCCTGAATCGCTGAGTGTGTGCCTTCAGGCTCCTGTACCCCCTCCCTGATGGCAGAGGGGAAGAGGCTGTTCCTGAATCGCTGAGTGTGTGCCTTCAGGCTCCTGTACCCCCTCACTGATGGCGGAGGGGAAGAGGCTGTTCCTGAATCGCTGAGTGTGTCCCTTCAGGCTCCTGTACCTCCTCCCTGATGGCAGAGGGGAAGAAGCTGTTCCTGAATCGTTGAGTGTGTGTCTTCAGGCTCCTGTACCTCCTACCTGATGGCGGAGGGGAAGAGGCTGTTCCTGAATCGCTGAGTGTGTGCCTTCAGGCTCGTGTACCTCCTACCTGATGGCGGAGGGGAAGAGGCTGTTCCTGAATCGCTGAGTGTGTGCCTTCAGGCTCCTGTACCTCCTCCCTGATGGCGGAGGGGAAGAGGCTGTTCCTGAATCGCTGAGTGTGTGTCTTCAGGCTCCTGTACCCCCTCCCAGATGGCGGAGGGGTAGAGGCTGTTCCTGAATCGCTGAGTGTGTGTCTTCAGGCTCCTGTACCTGCTTCCCGACGGTGACAGTGAGAAGGGGGGCATGTCCTGGGTGGTGGGGGTCACTGCCTTCCTGAGGCACCGCTCCCTGACGATGTCTCGGATACGGCGGAGAAACGCACACAATATGCGGGAGGAACTCAGTAGGCCGGGCAGCATCGATGGCGAAGAATAAACAGTCGACGTTTCGGGCCGGGACTCTTCGCAGACTGGTATCCGCCATGGAGCCGACTCGTTTTACAACTGTGTACAACTTCCTTCAATCCTTTGCAGAGCAGTGCCCAGGCGGGATCTTAATCCTCTCTGCCCGCTGGTCTCAACCCCCACCCCTATCCAGCCGGTCTACCCCCACTTACCCTGCCAGGCCCCCCTCTCTCACCCCGGCCCCCTCCCTATCTCCGGCAGGCCCCCCTTCGCTCCCCCCGCAACGCACCTCCTTCTCTCTAAAATATGTGTAGTCTATGTTAGGGCAAATCTGTTGGTGACGTCTGCCCTGTCCCCACACACAGGGGCGTGTTTTCCTTCCACTCTCCCTCTACCCGTTCCATTTCCTCATCCTCCTCTCTCTCTCTCTCCATCTACCCATTCCACTTCCTCATCCACCTCTCTCTCTACCCATTCCACTTCCTCATCCCCCCTCTCTCTACCCTCTCTACTTCCTCATCCACCTCTCTCTCTACCCATTCCACTTCCTCATCCACCTCTCTCTCTACCCATTCCACTTCCTCATCCCCCCTCTCTCTACCCTCTCCACTTCCTCATCCACCTCTCTCTCTCTACCCATTCTACTTCCTCATCCACCTCTCTCTCTACCCATTCCACTTCCTCATCCACCTCTCTCTCTACCCATTCCACTTCCTCATCCCCCCTCTCTCTACCCTCTCCACTTCCTCATCCACCTCTCTCTCTCTACCCATTCTACTTCCTCATCCACCTCTCTCTCTACCCATTCCACTTCCTCATCCACCTCTCTCTCTACCCATTCCACTTCCTCATCCCCCCTCTCTCTACCCTCTCCACTTCCTCATCCACCTCTCTCTCTCTACCCATTCCATTTCCTCATCCACCTCTCTCTCTCTACCCATTCCACTTCCTCATCCACCTCTCTCTCTCTACCCTCTCCACTTCCTCATCCACCTCTCTCTGTCTACCCTCTCCACTTCCTCATCCACCTCTCTCTCTCTACCCATTCCTCCTCATTACCTCTCTCTCTACCCTCTCCACTTCCTCATCCACCTCTCTCTGTCTACCCATTCCATTTCCTCATCCACCTCTCTACCCTCTCCATTTCCTCATCCACCTCTCTGTCTACCCATTCCACTTCCTCATTCACCTCTCTCTCTACCCATTCCATTTCCTCATTACCTCTCTCTCTACCCATTCCATTTCCTCATCCCCCCTCTCTCTACCCTCTCCACTTCCTCATCCACCTCTGTCTACCCATTCCACTTCATCCACCTCTCTCTGTCTACCCATTCCATTTCCTCATCCACCTCTCTCTGTCTACCCATTCCATTTCCTCATCCACCTCTCTACCCTCTCCATTTCCTCATCCACCTCTCTGTCTACCCATTCCACTTCCTCATTCACCTCTCTCTCTACCCATTCCATTTCCTCATTACCTCTCTCTCTACCCCATTCCATTTCCTCATCCCCCCTCTCTCTACCCTCTCCACTTCCTCATCCACCTCTGTCTACCCATTCCACTTCATCCACCTCTCTCTGTCTACCCATTCCATTTCCTCATCCACCTCTCTCGGTCTACCCATTCCATTTCCTCATCCACCTCTCTCTGTCTACCCTCTCCACTTCCTCATCCACCTCTCTCTGTCTACCCTCTCCACTTCCTCATCCACCTCTCTCTCTACCCATTCCATTTCCTCATTACCTCTCTCTCTACCCTCTCCACTTCCTCATCCACCTCTCTCTGTCTACTCATTCCATTTCCTCATCCACCTCTCTCTGTCTACCCATTCCATTTCCTCATCCACCTCTCTCTGTCTACCCATTCCATTTCCTCATCCACCTCTCTCTGTCTACCCATTCCATTTCCTCATCCACCTCTCTCTGTCTACCCATTCCATTTCCTCATCCACCTCTCTCTGTCTACCCTCTCCATTTCCTCATTACCTCTCTCTCTACCCTCTCCACTTCCTCATCCACCTCTCTCTCTACCCATTCCATTTCCTCATCCACCTCTCTCTGTCTACCCATTCCATTTCCTCATTACCTCTCTCTCTACCCTCTCCATTTCCTCATCCACCTCTCTCTCTACCCTCTCCATTTCCTCATCCACCTCTCTACCTCTACCCATTCCATTTCCTCATCCCCCCTCTCTCTACCCATTCCATTTCTCATCCACCTCTCTACCCTCTCTATTTCCTCATCCACCTCTCTCTCTACCCATTCCATTTCCTCATCCACCTCTCTCTCTACCTCTACCCATTCCATTTCCTCATCCCCCCTCTCTCTACCCATTCCACTTCCTCATCCCCCCTCTCTCTACCCTCTCCACTTCCTCATCCACCTCTCTCTCTCTACCCATTCTACTTCCTCATCCACCTCTCTCTCTACCCATTCCACTTCCTCATCCACCTCTCTCTCTACCCATTCCACTTCCTCATCCCCCCTCTCTCTACCCTCTCCACTTCCTCATCCACCTCTCTCTCTCTACCCATTCCATTTCCTCATCCACCTCTCTCTCTCTACCCATTCCACTTCCTCATCCACCTCTCTCTCTCTACCCTCTCCACTTCCTCATCCACCTCTCTCTGTCTACCCTCTCCACTTCCTCATCCACCTCTCTCTCTCTACCCATTCCATTTCCTCATTACCTCTCTCTCTACCCTCTCCACTTCCTCATCCACCTCTCTCTGTCTACCCATTCCATTTCCTCATCCACCTCTCTACCCTCTCCATTTCCTCATCCACCTCTCTGTCTACCCATTCCACTTCCTCATTCACCTCTCTCTCTACCCATTCCATTTCCTCATTACCTCTCTCTCTACCCATTCCATTTCCTCATCCCCCCTCTCTCTACCCTCTCCACTTCCTCATCCACCTCTGTCTACCCATTCCACTTCATCCACCTCTCTCTGTCTACCCATTCCATTTCCTCATCCACCTCTCTCTGTCTACCCATTCCATTTCCTCATCCACCTCTCTACCCTCTCCATTTCCTCATCCACCTCTCTGTCTACCCATTCCACTTCCTCATTCACCTCTCTCTCTACCCATTCCATTTCCTCATTACCTCTCTCTCTACCCCATTCCATTTCCTCATCCCCCCTCTCTCTACCCTCTCCACTTCCTCATCCACCTCTGTCTACCCATTCCACTTCATCCACCTCTCTCTGTCTACCCATTCCATTTCCTCATCCACCTCTCTCGGTCTACCCATTCCATTTCCTCATCCACCTCTCTCTGTCTACCCTCTCCACTTCCTCATCCACCTCTCTCTGTCTACCCTCTCCACTTCCTCATCCACCTCTCTCTCTACCCATTCCATTTCCTCATTACCTCTCTCTCTACCCTCTCCACTTCCTCATCCACCTCTCTCTGTCTACCCATTCCATTTCCTCATCCACCTCTCTCTCTCTACCCATTCCACTTCCTCATCCACCTCTCTCTCTCTACCCTCTCCACTTCCTCATCCACCTCTCTCTGTCTACCCTCTCCACTTCCTCATCCACCTCTCTCTCTCTACCCATTCCATTTCCTCATTACCTCTCTCTCTACCCTCTCCACTTCCTCATCCACCTCTCTCTGTCTACCCATTCCATTTCCTCATCCACCTCTCTACCCTCTCCATTTCCTCATCCACCTCTCTGTCTACCCATTCCACTTCCTCATTCACCTCTCTCTCTACCCATTCCATTTCCTCATTACCTCTCTCTCTACCCATTCCATTTCCTCATCCCCCCTCTCTCTACCCTCTCCACTTCCTCATCCACCTCTGTCTACCCATTCCACTTCATCCACCTCTCTCTGTCTACCCATTCCATTTCCTCATCCACCTCTCTCTGTCTACCCATTCCATTTCCTCATCCACCTCTCTACCCTCTCCATTTCCTCATCCACCTCTCTGTCTACCCATTCCACTTCCTCATTCACCTCTCTCTCTACCCATTCCATTTCCTCATTACCTCTCTCTCTACCCCATTCCATTTCCTCATCCCCCCTCTCTCTACCCTCTCCACTTCCTCATCCACCTCTGTCTACCCATTCCACTTCATCCACCTCTCTCTGTCTACCCATTCCATTTCCTCATCCACCTCTCTCGGTCTACCCATTCCATTTCCTCATCCACCTCTCTCTGTCTACCCTCTCCACTTCCTCATCCACCTCTCTCTGTCTACCCTCTCCACTTCCTCATCCACCTCTCTCTCTACCCATTCCATTTCCTCATTACCTCTCTCTCTACCCTCTCCACTTCCTCATCCACCTCTCTCTGTCTACTCATTCCATTTCCTCATCCACCTCTCTCTGTCTACCCATTCCATTTCCTCATCCACCTCTCTCTGTCTACCCATTCCATTTCCTCATCCACCTCTCTCTGTCTACCCATTCCATTTCCTCATCCACCTCTCTCTGTCTACCCATTCCATTTCCTCATCCACCTCTCTCTGTCTACCCTCTCCATTTCCTCATTACCTCTCTCTCTACCCTCTCCACTTCCTCATCCACCTCTCTCTCTACCCATTCCATTTCCTCATCCACCTCTCTCTGTCTACCCATTCCATTTCCGCATTACCTCTCTCTCTACCCTCTCCATTTCCTCATCCACCTCTCTCTCTACCCTCTCCATTTCCTCATCCACCTCTCTACCTCTACCCATTCCATTTCCTCATCCCCCCTCTCTCTACCCATTCCATTTCTCATCCACCTCTCTACCCTCTCTATTTCCTCATCCACCTCTCTCTCTACCCATTCCATTTCCTCATCCACCTCTCTCTCTACCTCTACCCATTCCATTTCCTCATCCCCCCTCTCTCTACCCATTCCATTTCCTCATCCACCTCTCTACCCTCTCTATTTCCTCATCCACCTCTCTCTCTACCTCTACCCATTCCATTTCCTCATCCACCTCTCTACCCTCTCCATTTCCTCATCCACCTCTCTACCCTCTCCATTTCCTCATCCACCTCTCTCTACCTCTACCCATTCCATTTCCTCATCCACCTCTCTCTACCCTGTCCATTTCCTCATCCACCTCTCTACCCTCTCCATTTCCTCATCCACATCTCTCTCTCTACCCATTCCTTCCTCATCCCCCCTCTCTCTACCCATTCCATTTCCTCACCCAACTCTCTCTCTACTCTGTACATTTCCTCATCCCTCCTTTCTCTACCCTCTCCATTTCCTCATCCACCTCTTTCTCTCTACCCATTCCATTTCCTCATCCACCTCTCTCTCTACCAATTCCATTTCCTCATTACCTCTCACTCTCTACCCATTCCATTTCCTCATCCCCCCTCTCTCTACCCTCTCCACTTCCTCATCCACCTCTGTCTACCCATTCCATTTCCTCATCCACCTCTCTACCCTCTCCATTTCCTCATCCACCTCTCTGTCTACCCATTCCATTTCCTCATCCCCCCTCTCTCTACCCTCTCCACTTCCTCATCCACCTCTGTCTACCCATTCCACTTCCTCATCCACCTCTCTCTGTCTACCCATTCCATTTCCTCATCCACCTCTCTCTGTCTACCCTCTCCACTTCCTCATCCACCTCTCTCTGCCTACCCATTCCATTTCCTCATTACCTCTCTCTCTACCCTCTCCACTTCCTCATCCACCTCTCTCTGTCTACTCATTCCATTTCCTCATTACCTCTCTCTCTCTACCCGCTCCATTTCCTCATCCCCCCTCTCTCTACCCTCTCCACTTCCTCATCCAACTCTCTCTGTCTACCCTCTCCACTTCCTCATCCACCTCTCTCTGTCTACCCATTCCATTTCCTCATCCACCTCTCTCGCTCTACCAATTCCATTTCCTCATTACCTCTCTCTCTACGCTCTCCACTTCCTCATCCACCTCTCTCTCTACCCATTCCATTTCCTCATCCACCTCTCTCTGTCTACCCATTCCATTTCCTCATTACCTCTCTCTCTACCCTCTCCATTTCCTCATCCACCTCTCTAACCTCTCCATTTCCTCATCCACCTCTCTCTCTACCCATTCCATTTCCTCATCCACCTCTCTCTCTACCTCTACCCATTCCATTTCCTCATCCCCCCTCTCTCTACCCATTCCATTTCCTCATCCACCTCTCTACCCTCTCTATTTCCTCATCCACCTCTCTCTCTACCTCTACCCATTCCATTTCCTCATCCCCCCTCTCTCTACCATCTGCTTTTCCTCATCCACCTCTCTCTACCCATTCCATTTCCTCACCCACCTCTCTCTCTACTCTGTACATTTCCTCATCCCTCCTCTCTACCCTCTCCATTTCCTCATCCACCTCTCTACCCTCTCCATTTCCTCATCCACCTCTCTCTCTACCCATTCCATTTCCTCATCCACCTCTCTCTCTACCTCTACCCATTCCATTTCCTCATCCCCCCTCTCTCTACCCATTTCATTTCCTCATCCACCTCTCTACCCTCTCTATTTCCTCATCCACCTCTCTCTCTACCTCTACCCATTCCATTTCCTCATCCACCTCTCTACCCTCTCCATTTCCTCATCCACCTCTCTACCCTCTCCATTTCCTCATCCACTTCTCTCTACCTCTACCCATTCCATTTCCTCATCCACCTCTCTCTACCGTCCATTTCCTCATCCACCTCTCTACCCTGTCCATTTCCTCATCCACCTCTCTCTCTACCCATTCCATTTCCTCATCCACCTCTCTCTCTACCCTCTCCATTTCCTCATCCACATCTCTCTCTCTACCCATTCCTTCCTCATCCCCCCTCTCTCTACCATCTGCTTTTCCTCATCCACCTCTCTCTACCCATTCCATTTCCTCACCCACCTCTCTCTCTACTCTGTACATTTCCTCATCCCTCCTCTCTCTACACTCTCCATTTCCTCATCCACCTCTCTCTCTCTACCCATTCCATTTCCTCATCCACCTCTCTGTCTACCTCTACCCATTCCATTTCCTCATCCACCTCTCTACCCATTCCATTTCCTCATCCCCCTCTCTCTACCCATTCCATTTCCTCATCCACCTCTCTACCCTCTCCATTTCCTCATCCACCTCTCTACCCTCTCCATTTCCTCATCGATCTCTCTCTACCTCTACCCATTCCATTTCCTCATCCACCTCTCTCTACCCTGTCCATTTCCTCATCCACCTCTCTATCCTCTCCATTTCCTCATCCACCTCTCTCTACCTCTACCCATTCCATTTCCTCATCCACCTCTCTACCCTCTCCATTTCCTCATCCACCTCTCTAACCTCTCCATTTCCTCATCCACCTCTCTCTCTACCTCTACCCATTCCATTTCCTCATCCCCCCTCTCTCTACCCATTCCATTTCCTCATCCACCTCTCTACCCTCTCTTTCCTCATCCACCTCTCTCTCTACCTCTACCCATTCCATTTCCTCATCCCCCCTCTCTCTACCATCTGCTTTTCCTCATCCACCTCTCTCTACCCATTCCATTTCCTCACCCACCTCTCTCTCTACTCTGTACATTTCCTCATCCCTCCTCTCTACCCTCTCCATTTCCTCATCCACCTCTCTACCCTCTCCATTTCCTCATCCACCTCTCTCTCTACCCATTCCATTTCCTCATCCACCTCTCTCTCTACCTCTACCCATTCCATTTCCTCATCCCCCCTCTCTCTACCCATTCCATTTCCTCATCCACCTCTCTACCCTCTCTATTTCCTCATCCACCTCTCTCTCTACCTCTACCCATTCCATTTCCTCATCCACCTCTCTACCCTCTCCATTTCCTCATCCACCTCTCTACCCTCTCCATTTCCTCATCCACTTCTCTCTACCTCTACCCATTCCATTTCCTCATCCACCTCTCTCTACCGTCCATTTCCTCATCCACCTCTCTACCCTGTCCATTTCCTCATCCACCTCTCTCTCTACCCATTCCATTTCCTCATCCACCTCTCTCTCTACCCTCTCCATTTCCTCATCCAAATCTCTCTCTCTACCCATTCCTTCCTCATCCCCCCTCTCTCTACCATCTGCTTTTCCTCATCCACCTCTCTCTACCCATTCCATTTCCTCACCCACCTCTCTCTCTACTCTGTACATTTCCTCATCCCTCCTCTCTCTACACTCTCCATTTCCTCATCCACCTCTCTCTCTCTACCCATTCCATTTCCTCATCCACCTCTCTGTCTACCTCTACCCATTCCATTTCCTCATCCACCTCTCTACCCATTCCATTTCCTCATCCCCCTCTCTCTACCCATTCCATTTCCTCATCCACCTCTCTACCCTCTCCATTTCCTCATCCACCTCTCTCCATTTCCTCATCCACCTCTCTCTACCTCTACCCTCTCCATTTCCTCATCCACCTCTCTCTCTCTACCCTGTCCATTTCCTCATCCACCTCTCTCTCTACCTCTACCCATTCCATTTCCTCATCCACCTCTCTACCCTCTTCATTTCCTCATCCACCTCTCTCTCTACCTCTACCCATTCCATTTCCTCATCCACCTCTCTACCCTCTCCAATTCCTCATCCACCTCTCTCTCTACCTCTACCCATTCCATTTCCTCATCCACCTCTCTACCCTCTCCATTTCCTCATCCACCTCTCTCTCTACCCTCTCCACTTCCTCATCCACCTCTCTCTGTCTACTCATTCCATTTCCTCATTACCTCTCTCTCTCTACCCCCTCCATTTCCTCATCCCCCCTCTCTCTACCCTCTCCACTTCCTCATCCAACTCTCTCTGTCTACCCTCTCCACTTCCTCATCCACCTCTCTCTGTCTACCCATTCCATTTCCTCATCCACCTCTCTCTCTCTACCCATTCCATTTCTCATTACCTCTCTCTCTACCCTCTCCACTTCCTCATCCACCTCACTCTCTACCCATTCCATTTCCTCATCCACCTCTCTCTGTCTACCCATTCCATTTCCTCATTACCTCTCTCTCTACCCTCTCCATTTCCTCATCCACCTCTCTACCCTCTCCATTTCCTCATCCACTTCTCTCTCTACCTCTACCCATTCCATTTCCTCATCCCCCCTCTCTCTACCCATTCCATTTCCTCATCCACCTCTCTACCCTCTCTATTTCCTCATCCACCTCTCTCTCTACCTCTACCCATTCCATTTCCTCATCCACCTCTCTACCCTCTCCATTTCCTCACCCACCTCTCTACCCTCTCCATTTCCTCATCCACCTCTCTCTACCTCTACCCATTCCATTTCCTGATCCACCTCTCTCTACCGTCCATTTCCTCATCCACCTCTCTACCCTGTCCATTTCCTCATCCACCTCTCTCTCTACCCTCTCCATTTCCTCATCCACATCTCTCTCTCTACCCATTCCTTCCTCATCCCCCCTCTCTCTACCATCTGCTTTTCCTCATCCACCTCTCTCTACCCATTCCGTTTCCTCACCCACCTCTCTCTCTACTCTGTACATTTCTTCATCCCTACTCTCTCTACACTCTCCATTTCCTCATCCACCTCTCTCTCTCTACCCATTCCATTTCCTCATCCACCTCTCTCTCTACCTCTACCCATTCCATTTCCTCATCCACCTCTCTACCCATTCCATTTCCTCATCCCCCTCTCTCTACCCATTCCATTTCCTCATCCACCTCTCTACCCTCTCCATTTCCTCATCCACCTCTCTACCCTCTCCATTTCCTCATCGACCTCTCTCTACCTCTACCCATTCCATTTCCTCATCCACCTCTCTACCCTGTCCATTTCCTCATCCACCTCTCTCTCTACCCATTCCATTTCCTCATCCACCTCTCTCTCTACCCTCTCCATTTCCTCATCCACCTCTCTCTCTCTCTACCCTGTCCATTTCCTCATCCACCTCTCTACCCATTCCATTTCCTCATCCACCTCTCTACCCTCTCCATTTCCTCATCCACCTCTCTCTCTACCTCTACCCATTCCATTTCCTCATCCACCTCTCTACCCTCTCCATTTCCTCATCCACCTCTCTCTACCTCTACCCATTCCATTTCCTCATCCACCTCTCTACCCTCTCCATTTCCTCATCCACCTCTCTCTCTCTCTACCCGTTCCATTTCCTCATCCACCTCTCTCTCTACCCTCTCCATTTCCTCATCCACATCTCTCTCTCTACCCATTCCTTCCTCATCCCCCTCTCTCTACCCTCTGCTTTTCCTCATCCACCTCTCTCTACCCATTCCATTTCCTCACCCACCTCTCTCTCAACCCTGTACATTTCCTCATCCACCTCTCTACCCTCTCCATTTCCTTATCCACCTTTCTCTCTACCCATTCCATTTCCTCATCCACCTCTCTCTCTCTACCCATTCCATTTCCTCATCCACCTCTCTCTCTCTACCCATTCCATTTCCTCATCCACCTCTCTCTCTACCTCTACCCATTCCATTTCCTCATCCCCCCTCTCTCCACCCATTCCATTTCCTCATCCACCTCTCTACCCTCTCCATTTCCTCATCCACCTCTCTACCCTCTCCATTTCCTCATCCACCTCTCTCTCTACCTCTACCCATTCCATTTCCTCATCCACCTCTCTACCCTCTCCATTTCCTCATCCACCTCTCTCTACCCTGTCCATTTCCTCCCACCTCTCTCTCTACCCTCTCCATTTCCTCATCCACCTCTCTCTACCGTCCATTTCCTCATCCACCTCTCTCTCTACCAATTCCATTTCCTCATCCACCTCTCTCTCTCTCTACCCTGTCCATTTCCTCATCCACCTCTGTACCCTCTCCATTTCCTCATCCACCTCTCTCTCTACCTCTACCCATTCCATTTCCTCATCCATCTCTCTACCCTCTCCATTTGCTCATCCACCTCTCTCTCTCTCTACCCATTCCATTTCCTCATCCACCTCTCTCTCTACCCTCTCCATTTCCTCATCCACATCTCTCTCTCTACCCATTCCTTCCTCATCCCCCCTCTCTCAACCCTGTACATTTACTCATCCACCTCTCTACCCTCTCCATTTCCTCATCCACCTCTCTCTCTCTACCCATTCCATTTCCTCATCCACCTCTCTCTCTCTACCCATTCCATTTCCTCATCCACCTCTCTCTACCTCTACCCATTCCATTTCCTCATCCCCCCTCTCTCCACCCATTCCATTTCCTCATCCACCTCTCTACCCTCTCCATTTCCTCATCCACCTCTCTCTCTACCTCTACCCATTCCATTTCCTCATCCACCTCTCTACCCTCTCCATTTCCTCATCCACCTCTCTCTACCTCTACCCATTCCATTTCCTCATCCACCTCTCTACCCTCTCCATTTCCTCATCCACCTCTCTACCCTCTCCATTTCCTCATCCACCTCTCTCTACCTCTACCCTGTCCATTTCCTCATCCACCTCTCTACCCTGCCCATTTCCTCATCCACCTCTCTCTACCCTCTCCATTTCCACATCCACCTCTCTCTCTACCTCTACCCATTCCATTTCCTCATCCACCTCTCTACCCTCTCCTTCCTTATCCACCTCTCTCTACCCTCTCCATTTCCTCATCCACCTCTCTCTCTACCTCTACCCATTCCATTTCCTCATCCACCTCTCTACCCTCTCCATTTCCTCATCCACCTCTCTCTCTACCTCTACCCATTCCATTTCCTCATCCACCTCTCTACCCTCTCCATTTCCTCATCCACCTCTCTCTACCTCTACCCATTCCATTTCCTCATCCACCTCTCTACCCTCTCCATTTGCTCATCCACCTCTCTCTCTCTCTACCCATTCCATTTCCTCATCCACCTCTCTCTCTACCCTCTCCATTTCCTCATCCACATCTCTCTCTCTACCCATTCCTTCCTCATCCCCCCTCTCTCAACCCTGTACATTTACTCATCCACCTCTCTACCCTCTCCATTTCCTCATCCACCTCTCTCTCTCTACCCATTCCATTTCCTCATCCACCTCTCTCTCTCTACCCATTCCATTTCCTCATCCACCTCTCTCTACCTCTACCCATTCCATTTCCTCATCCCCCCTCTCTCCACCCATTCCATTTCCTCATCCACCTCTCTACCCTCTCCATTTCCTCATCCACCTCTCTCTCTACCTCTACCCATTCCATTTCCTCATCCACCTCTCTACCCTCTCCATTTCCTCATCCACCTCTCTCTACCTCTACCCATTCCATTTCCTCATCCACCTCTCTACCCTCTCCATTTCCTCATCCACCTCTCTACCCTCTCCATTTCCTCATCCACCTCTCTCTACCTCTACCCTGTCCATTTCCTCATCCACCTCTCTACCCTGCCCATTTCCTCATCCACCTCTCTCTACCCTCTCCATTTCCACATCCACCTCTCTCTCTACCTCTACCCATTCCATTTCCTCATCCACCTCTCTACCCTCTCCTTCCTTATCCACCTCTCTCTACCCTCTCCATTTCCTCATCCACCTCTCTCTCTACCTCTACCCATTCCATTTCCTCATCCACCTCTCTACCCTCTCCATTTCCTCATCCACCTCTCTCTCTACCTCTACCCATTCCATTTCCTCATCCACCTCTCTACCCTCTCCATTTCCTCATCCACCTCTCTCTACCTCTACCCATTCCATTTCCTCATCCACCTCTCTACCCTCTCCATTTCCTCATCCACCTCTCTACCCTCTCCATTTCCTCATCCACCTCTCTCTACCTCTACCCTGTCCATTTCCTCATCCACCTCTCTACCCTCTCCATTTCCTCATCCACCTCTCTACCCTCTCCATTTCCTCATCCACCTCTCTACCCTCTCCATTTCCTCATCCACCTCTCTCTACCCTCTCCATTTCCTCATCCACCTCTCTCCACCTCTACCCTGCCCATTTCCTCATCCACCTCTCTACCCTCTCCATTTCCTCATCCACCTCTCTCTACCTCTACCCTGCCCATTTCCTCATCCACCTCTCTCTACCCTCTCCATTTCCTCATCCACCTCTCTCTCTACCTCTACCCATTCCATTTCCTCATCCACCTCTCTACCCTCTCCATTTCCTCATCCACCTCTCTCTCTCTACCCTGTCCATTTCCTCATCCACCTCTCTACCCTCTCAATTTCCTCATCCACCTCTCTCTCTACCTCTACCCATTCCATTTACTCATCCACCTCTCTACCCTCTCCATTTCCTCATCCACCTCTCTCTCTCTACCCTGTCCCATTTCCTCATCCACCTCTCTACCCTCTCAATTTCCTCATCCACCTCTCTCTCTACCTCTACCCATTCCATTTACTCATCCACCTCTCTACCCTCTCCATTTCCTCATCCACCTCTCTACCCTCTCCATTTCCTCATCCACCTCTCTCTACCTCTACCCATTCCATTTCCTCATCCACCTCTCTACCCTCTCCATTTCCTCATCCACCTCTCTCTCTCTACCCTGTCCATTTCCTCATCCACCTCTCTACCCTCTCAATTTCCTCATCCACCTCTCTCTCTACCTCTACCCATTCCATTTACTCATCCACCTCTCTACCCTCTCCATTTCCTCATCCACCTCTCTACCCTCTCCATTTCCTCATCCACCTCTCTACCCTCTCCATTTCCTCATCCACCTCTCTCTACCCTCTCCATTTCCTCATCCACCTCTCTCTACCTCTACCCATTCCATTTCCTCATCCACCTCTCTACCCTCTCCATTTCCTCATCCACCTCTCTACCCTCTCCATTTCCTCATCCACCTCTCTATCCTCTCCATTTCCTCATCCACCTTTCTCTACCTCTACCCATTCCATTTCCTCATCCACCTCTCTACCCTCTCCATTTCCTCATCCACCTCTCTACCCTCTCCATTTCCTCATCCACCTCTCTCTACCTCTACCCATTCCATTTCCTCATCCACCTCTCTCTACCCTGTCCATTTACTCATCCACCTCTCTACCCTCTCCATTTCCTCATCCACCTCTCTACCCTCTCCATTTCCTCATCCACCTCTCTCTACCTCTACCCATTCCATTTCCTCATCCACCTCTCTACCCTCTCCATTTCCTAATCCACCTCTCTACCCTCTCCATTTCCTCATCCACCTCTCTCTCTACCCTCTCCATTTCCTCATCCACCTCTCTCTACCTCTACCCATTCCATTTACTCATCCACCTCTCTACCCTCTCCATTTCCTCATCCACCTCTCTCTACCTCTACCCATTCCATTTCCTCATCCACCTCTCTACCCTCTCCATTTCCTCATCCACCTCTCTACCCTCTCCATTTCCTCATCCACCTCTCTCTCTACCCTCTCCATTTCCTCATCCACCTCTCTCTCTACCTCTACCCATTCCATTTCCTCATCCACCTCTCTACCCTCTCCATTTCCTCATCCACCTCTCTCTACCTCTACCCATTCCATTTCCTCATCCACCTCTCTACCCTCTCCATTTCCTCATCCACCTCTCTACCCTCTCCATTTCCTCATCCACCTCTCTCTACCTCTACCCTGTCCATTTCCTCATCCACCTCTCTACCCTGCCCATTTCCTCATCCACCTCTCTCTCTACCCTCTCCATTTCCTCATCCACCTCTCTACCCTCTCCATTTCCTCATCCACCTCTCTCTACCCTGTCCATTTCCTCATCCACCTCTCTCTACCCTCTCCAGTTTCCTCATCCACCTCTCTCTACCGTCCATTTCCTCATCCACCTCTCTACCCTGTCCATTTCCTCATCCACCTCTCTCTCTCTCTACCCTGTCCATTTCCTCATCCACCTCTCTCTCTACCTCTACCCATTCCATTTCCTCATCCACCTCTCTACCCTCTCCATTTCCTCATCCACCTCTCTCTACCTCTACCCATTCCATTTCCTCATCCACCTCTCTCTACCGTCCATTTCCTCATCCACCTCTCTACCCTGTCCATTTCCTCATCCACCTCTCTCTCTCTCTACCCTGTCCATTTCCTCATCCACCTCTGTACCCTCTCCATTTCCTCATCCACCTCTCTCTGTACCTCTACCCATTCCATTTCCTCATCCACCTCTCTACCCTCTCCATTTGCTCATCCACCTCTCTCTCTCTCTACCCATTCCATTTCCTCATCCACCTCTCTCTCTACCCTCTCCATTTCCTCATCCACATCTCTCTCTCTACCCATTCCTTCCTCATCCCCCCTCTCTCAACCCTGTACATTTCCTCATCCACCTCTCTCTCTCTACCCATTCCATTTCCTCATCCACCTCTCTCTCTACCCTCTCCATTTCCTCATCCACATCTCTCTCTCTACCCATTCCTTCCTCATCCCCCCTCTCTCAACCCTGTACATTTCCTCATCCACCTCTCTCTCTCTACCCATTCCATTTCCTCATCCACCTCTCTCTCTACCTCTACCCATTCCATTTCCTCATCCCCCCTCTCTCCACCCATTCCATTTCCTCATCCACCTCTCTACCCTCTCCATTTCCTCATCCACCTCTCTCTCTACCTCTACCCATTCCATTTCCTCATCCACCTCTCTACCCTCTCCATTTCCTCATCCACCTCTCTCTCTACCTCTACCCATTCCATTTCCTCATCCACCTCTCTACCCTCTCCATTTCCTCATCCACCTCTCTCTACCTCTACCCATTCTATTTCCTCATCCACCTCTCTACCCTCTCCATTTCCTCATCCACCTCTCTACCCTCTCCATTTCCTCATCCACCTCTCTACCCTCTCCATTTCCTCATCCACCTCTCTCTACCTCTACCCTGTCCATTTCCTCATCCACCTCTCTACCCTCTCCATTTCCTCATCCACCTCTCTACCCTCTCCATTTCCTCATCCACCTCTCTCTACCTCTACCCATTCCATTTCCTCATCCACCTCTCTCTACCCTGTCCATTTCCTCATCCACCTCTCTCTACCCTCTCCAGTTTCCTCATCCACCTCTCTCTACCGTCCATTTCCTCATCCACCTCTCTACCCTGTCCATTTCCTCATCCACCTCTCTCTCTCTCTACCCTGTCCATTTCCTCATCCACCTCTGTACCCTCTCCATTTCCTCATCCACCTCTCTCTGTACCTCTACCCATTCCATTTCCTCATCCACCTCTCTACCCTCTCCATTTGCTCATCCACCTCTCTCTCTCTCTACCCATTCCATTTCCTCATCCACCTCTCTCTCTACCCTCTCCATTTCCTCATCCACATCTCTCTCTCTACCCATTCCTTCCTCATCCCCCCTCTCTCAACCCTGTACATTTCCTCATCCACCTCTCTCTCTCTACCCATTCCATTTCCTCATCCACCTCTCTCTCTACCCTCTCCATTTCCTCATCCACATCTCTCTCTCTACCCATTCCTTCCTCATCCCCCCTCTCTCAACCCTGTACATTTCCTCATCCCCCTCTCTCTACCCATTCCATTTTCTCATCCACCTCTCTACCCTCTCCATTTCCTCATCCACCTCTCTCTCTACCTCTACCCATTCCATTTCCTCATCCACCTCTCTACCCTCTCCATTTCCTCATCCACCTCTCTCTCTACCCTCTCCATTTCCTCATCCACCTCTCTCTCTACCTCTACCCATTCCATTTCCTCATCCACCTCTCTACCCTCTCCATTTCGGGAATCGAACCATCGCGGATCGCAAGACCCTGCAGCGGATAGTGAGGTCAGCTGAGAAGATCATCGGGGTCTCTCCTCCCGCCATCACGGACATTTACACTACACGCTGCATCCTCAAAGCAAACAGCATCTGGGAAAAGGCTCCGAAGCATTCAGGCTCTCACGACCAGACTATGTAATAGTTTCTTCCCCGAAGTCATCAGACTCCTCAATCCCCAGAGCCTGGACTGACACCTTACTGCCCTATTGTCCTGTTTATTATTTATTGTAATGCCTGCACGGTTTTGTGCACGTTATGCAGTCCTGGGTAGGTCTGTAGTCTAGTGTAGATTTTTTTCTGTGTTGTTTTTCATGTAGTTCAGTATAGTTTTTGTACTGTGTCATGAAACACCATGGTCCTGAAAATACGTTATCTCGTTTTTACTGTGCACTGCACCAGTGGTTATGGTCGAAATGACGATAAAAGTGACTGGACTTGCGCACTCAGAGTCACTCTTCTCCACATCACGGTTTCAACGTGCGGCTGTTTGAGTTACTGTCACCTCCCCAGTCAGCTTAACTAGTCTGGCTGTTCTCCGAGCAATGCGCATGCGCATACACAGAGAGAGAGAGACACACACACACACACACACACAGTCACACACACACACACACACACACACACACACACACACACACACACACACACACACACACACACACCCACACACACACACACACACACACACACACACAATTGCCGGAAGAACTCAGCATGTCAGGCAGCATCTATGGGGGAAAATAGTAGTACAGTCACTGAAAGTAAGCATGCAGGTACAGCAGGCAGTGAAGAAAGCTAATGGCATCTTGGCCTTCATAACAAGAGGAGTTGAGTACAGGAGTAAAGAGGTCCTTCTGCAGTCGGACAGGGCCCTGGTGAGACCCCGCCTGGAGTATTGTGTGCAGTTTTAGTCTCCAAATTTGAGGAAGGACATTCTTGTTATTGGGGGAGTGCAGCGTAGGCTCACGAGGTTAATTCCCGGGATGGCGGGACTGTCATATGTTGAAAGATTGGAGCGACTGGGCTTGTATACACTGGAATTTAGAAGGATGAGAGGGGATCTGATTGAAACATATAAGATTATTAAAGGACTGGACACGCTGGAGGCAGGAAGCATGTTCCCGCTGATGGGTGAGTCCAGAACCAGAGGCCACAGTTTAAGAATGAGGGGTCGGCCATTTAGAACGGAGTTGAGGAAAAACTTTTTCACCCAGAGAGTGGCAGATCTGTGGAATGCTCTGCCCCAGAAGGCAGTGGAGGCCAATTCTCGGGACGCTTTCAAGCAAGAGTTAGATAGAGCTCTCACAGATAGAGATCCTGTAGATCGTGGGGTCAAGGGACATGGGGAGAGGGCAGGAACGGGGTACTGATTGTGGACGATCAGCCACGATCACAGTGAATGGCTCGAAGGGCCGAATGGCCTACTCCTGCATCCACTAAGAGCCCCGGATTCGGATTGAAGGAGCTGAGGGAATGTCTCCCCCTCCACCACCCCTCCGCTCCCCTCCCCTCTCACACACATCCCCCAACCTTCCCTTCCCCTCCCCACCCCTGCTCTCCCCTCACCCCTGTCCCCTTCCCACCGCTTCCCCCTCTGCCCTCCCCTTTCCCTCTTTCCCCACTTCCCCCTCTTCCCCTCCCCTTCCCCTACCTCTCCCTCCCTCCCCACCTCACCCTCCTACTCCCACATCTCTTCCTCCCCCGCCTTTCCCATCCACCTGGACCCACCCTCCCTCTCCTGTACCTATTGTCCATTGTCTAGATTTAAAAGGCGGACGGAGCAACACGAAACCAGGTGGGGGGTAGGGGGTGAAGTATAGAGCTGGGAAGTGATTGGTGAACGAGATACAGGACTGGAGAAGGGGGTGTCTGATAGGAGAGGACAGAAGTCTGATAGGAAAGCTGGGAAGTGATTGGTGAACGAGATACAGGACTGGAGAAGGGGGAGTCTGATAGGAGAGGACAGAAGTCTGATAGGAGAGCTGGGAAGTGATTGGTGAACGAGATACAGGGCTGGAGAAGGGGGAGTCTGATAGGAGAGGACAGAAGTCTGATAGGAGAGCTGGGAAGTGATTGGTGAACGAGATACAGGGCTGGAGAAGGGGGAGTCTGATAGGAGAGGACAGAAGTCTGATAGGAGAGCTGGGAAGTTGGTTGGTGAATGAGACACAGGACTGGAGAAGGGGGAGTCTGACAGGAGAGGAGAGAAGTCTGACAGGAGAGCTGGGAAGTGATTGGTGAACGAGAGACAGGGCTGGAGAAGGGGGAGTCTGAGAGGAGAGGGCAGAAGTCTGATAGGAGAGCTGGGAAGTGATTGGTGAACGAGATACAGGGCTGGAGAAGGGGGAGTCTGATAGGAGAGAACAGAAGTCTGATAGGAGAGCTGGGAAGTGGGTTGGTGAAAGAGATACAGGGCTGGAGAAGGGGGAGTCTGATAGGAGAGGACAGAAGTCTGATAGGAGAGCTGGGACGTGGGTTGGTGAAAGAGATACAGGGCTGGAGAAGGGGGAGTCTGATAGGAGAGGACAGAAGTCTGATAGGAGAGCTGGGAAGTGATTGGTGAACGAGATACAGGACTGGAGAAGGGGGAGTCTGATAGGAGAGGACAGAAGTCTGATAGGAGAGCTGGGAAGTTGGTGAATCAGATACAGGACTGGAGAAGGGGGAGTCTGATAGGAGAGGACAGAAGTCTGATAGGAGAGCTGGGAAGTGATTGGTGAACGAGATACAGGGCTGGAGAAGGACAGAAGGCCATGGGGGAGAGAAAAGGAGGGGGAGGAGTTTCAGTTTCCCCTCTGACCTCTCACACTAACCAGCCAGCAAACACGTTCGTTTCCACATCACTTATCCAACAGAAGGCAGTTGAAGATGCCTTACATAGAACAGGATGTGAAAAGGGTCATGCGTCAAATTTCAGACCAGATGCAGGTGCAGGAGATCTTCATTTTTTAAAAATGTTTTAAGCCTCGATGTAAAAGGGACATCAGGTCACTTTTATTGTAATTTCGACCGTAACTGCTGGTACAGTACACAGTAAAAATGAGACAACGTTTTTTCAGGACCATGGTGTTACATAACACAGTACAAAAACTAGACTGAACTATGTAAAAAAACAACACAGAAAAAAACTACACCAGACTACAGACCTACCCAGGACTGCATAAAGTGCACGAAACAGTGCAGGCATTACAATAAATAATGAACAGGACAATAGGGCAGTAAGGTGTCAGTCCAGGCTTCGGGTATTGAGGAGTCTGATGGCTTGGGGGAAGAAACTGTTATATAGTCTGGCCGTGAGAGCCCGATTGCTTTGGTTCCTTTTCCCAGACGGCAGGGGGGAGAAGAGTGTGTATGAGGGGTGCGTGGGGACCTTCATAATGCTGTTTGCTTTGTGGATGCTGTGTGTAGTGTAATATCATCTGGAAGAAGAGGAAAATAATATAAGTAAAACAATTACAGTATATGTGTATTGAATAGGTTAAAAATTGTGCAATAAACAGAAATAACATATATGACAAAAGCGATATTACGTTCAATGTCCATTTAGGAATCGGATGGGAGAGGGGAAGAAGCTGTTCCTGAATCGCTGAGTCTGTGCCTTCAGGCTCCTGTACCTCCTCCCTGATGGCGGAGGGGAAGAGGCTGTTCCTGAATCGCTGAGTGTGTGTCTTCAGGCTCCTGTACCTCCTCCCTGATGGCGGAGGGGAAGAGGCTGTTCCTGAATCGCTGAGTGTGTGCCTTCAGGCTCCTGTACCTCCTCCCTGAAGACAGAGGGGAAGAGGCTGTTCCTGAATCGCTGAGTGTGTGCCTTCAGGCTCCTGTACCTCCTCCCTGAAGGCAGAGGGGAAGAGGCTGTTCCTGAATCGCTGAGTGTGTGTCTTCAGACTTCTGTACCTCCTACCTGATGGCGGAGGGGAAGCGGCTGTTCCTGAATCGCTGAGTGTGTGGCTTCAGGCTCCTGTACCCCCTCCCTGATGGCGGAGGGGAAGAGGCTGTTCCTGAATCTCTGAGTGTGTGCCTTCAGGCTCCTGTACCTCCTCCCTGATGGCGGAGGGGAAGAGGCTGTTCCTGAATCGCTGAGTGTGTGTCTTCAGGCTCCTGTACCTCCTCCCTGATGGCGGAGGGGAAGAGGCTGTTCCTGAATCGCTGAGTGTGTGTCTTCAGGCTCCTGTACCTCCTCCCTGATGGCGGAGGGGAAGAGGCTGTTCCTGAATCGCTGAGTGTGTGTCTTCAGGCTCCTGTACCTCCTCCCTGATGGCGGAGGGGAAGAGGCTGTTCCTGAATCGCTGAGTGTGTGTCTTCAGGCTCCTGTACCTCCTCCCTGATGGCGGAGGGGAAGAGGCTGTTCCTGAATCGCTGAGTGTGTGCCTTCAGGCTCCTGTACCTCCTCCCTGATGGCGGAGGGGAAGAGGCTGTTCCTGAATCGCTGAGTGTGTGTCTTCAGGCTCCTGTACCTCCTCCCTGATGGCAGAGGGGAAGAGGCTGTTCCTGAATCGCTGAGTGTGTGTCTTCAGACTCCTGTACCCCCTCCCTGATGGCAGAGGGGAAGAGGCTGTTCCTGAATCGCTGAGTGTGTGCCTTCAGACTTCTGTACCTCCTACCCGACGGTAACAGTGAGAAAAGGGCATGTCCTGGGTGCTGGAGGTCCTTAATAATGGACGCTGCCTTTCTGAGACACCGCTCCCTGAAGATGGAGCTGACTAGATTCTGCAGCTTCTTTCGGTCACACACACAATCACACACACACACTGTCACACACACATACAAACTCACAGGCACACACATACACACACACG